>NC_066579.1:129674353-129686853 GCF_024323335.1 Lathyrus oleraceus
TTTGTATAATGAAAATAAAACTTTAAACACTATGAAATTAATTTTCTTTAGGTCAAAATTTAAATATTTTAGACAGTAATTAATAATGAAAATCATTAAAAGGAGTATCACAATCTTGATACTCTAATTATGTGTTAGCTGTCAAATAATGTTTTATTTATGATAAATAATACAATTTATTAATCTGTTCACATTTATTGATTAAATTTAATATATGTGTATAATATTGAGAATAGCTTTTTGAGAAAACTTTTCATTTGGTATAATACCCTTCTTTTCAAGAATATCCCTTATGCTCTATCAATTTTAAATTATTATTGTCTCCTTAAATTATTATTGATATTGAAAATGGAAAGAGTGATCTGGCTATAAAGTTTAGGAAATAGACTAGGGAACCAATTCGTGCAAACCTCAAAGAGTTCAGAGGGTGCAAATAAAATTTTATAAAAATATCTTCATAACAATGTTTGTGTTTATTTTTTAATTCCATTTAAATTACTTGTGGTTGTCGTCTACTGCTAAAATTAAATTATCATTTTTTTTTTCAAATTTGGATAAAAATCTCATTTTTTTCCCTTCTATTTTTTCTGTTTTAATCAGTTTTGTCTTACAAATAATTTAAAAGATAATGTCCTTGTTTAATGAGTTGATTCAATTGTACTCGATCAAGTGCGAAGTGACTTAGTTAAGTAACAAAATAATTGATGACATTTTATATAAGTGTAAAAATCGTTACATTTGTCACATTGCGATTATACCTAAAATTATTATAAATTCTATCAAAAGTAAATTTATCAACGTCAAAGGAGACTTTTTTATCTACTTCTTCCTAGAGATTCATATGGAGAATATCAATTGAATATTTTATGGTATATATGAAAATACAGGAAAAATAATGTTGGAAATATATTTGAAATGTAATTGCAGATGAAAGAACATTAAAATATTCAACATAAAATAAAATAAGTTAAAATAACTTGTATTAATGAAATAATAATCGACATCAAAAAATATGATGTGATTAGCTAAGGGTGTTAAAAGATGAGTTTTTCAATCTCTATTTCATCTTTTATAAATGTAGTTGAATAAACATGAAGAGAATTATCTTATGCGATTTCTATTACAATTATTAAAATTAAAAATCTTGTGTGCATGTGTGTAGTTAATATGATTGTGTAGTAATCATCAATATTAGAAAATGAAAGAGTGATTATGCAATAAAGTTGAGAAAATAGGTGCAAATTCAAAAACTTTAGAGAGTAAGAATAAAATTTAAAAAATATTATTAATTTAAATATATAAAAAAGTGAGTCACTTATAAATTAATTAAAAAAAATTACAATAATGTGCGGATATGTTTTTTAATTCAATTTCAATAGCTTGTTTTTTAATTGATACAAGCATAAAAATGCAATGGAAAAAGTGAACTTTTGAACCAATTAGAAGAACAACACAAATTATTGAAATTGAATAAAAAAAACAAACCAACACAAATTATGAAAATGTTTTGATTGATTAAACATGTTTTTAGAAGTTATTGTTGAAGATAACTGCATTTTTGGACGAATATAACTCTTTCAAGATGAACAAATCCCAAAAATCTGTATAATCATATGCAAATTCATCATTAATCGCTTTCACTTATTTTGTGTTTAGCTAAAAACAAACAATTTTCAAGATACTTGATAAATTTATTTAATTGTATTTGATCCGGTAGAAAATTAAGTGTAAAGTGACTTAGTTAATAAATAAGATAAATAATTATAGGATATTTTATATAAGTGTTACAATTGTTATATTTGTCGCATTGGACCATATTTAAATGAGATTAATTACTATGCACTATCAGTGTAAAAAATTTTACACGGTCGATTCATCATCATCTGTTTGTATTATTTTATAAATTTTTAAAATAAAAGTCAAACTTCTTTTAATATCCGACGTCTATGATTAACTGACAGTGTAAAATCCTTTTACACTGTCAGTGTATTTCAATTATACTCTATTTAAAGAGATTAATTACTATACTCTATTTAAAGAGATTAATTATTATAAATTCTATCAAAAGTGGCTTTATCAATGTCAAATACAACTTTTATTTATTAATACAATAGTTATTTATTCAATTTCTCAATCGTAAAAAATAAAAATTGTTGGGTTTAGGGTCCAATATGTGCAAACCCACGTGTCTCACATAACCAAGTGGAGAGAGGTAAGATTAGAGAGGGTTAGAGAGCTGAATTCATATAGTGAGGCAAGAGAAAAGTGAGAGAGGAAGAGCAAAATCCATTTTCACATAAAACAGAGCAACTGCACTAGATTCGCGATTTCTCCTTTGTTCACCGTCGGATCGGGCTGAAATTTGGACAGCAGGTTCGTGACTCATGGTACTTCAATCTGACCGGTTGGATCGTCGATCAGAGGTCTGAGATGGGAGAAATCGAGCTCGGACAGTAGCAGTATTTTTTGGTTTTTCTGCTGAATTTTGTTCTCAATTTCATGCTTGTTTTCTCATTGTTTTAGCTGATTGTTATGCTGGTTACCTTGCTGTTTTTAGCTGGTTACTGAGCACGAATTTGTGCCATATTTAAAACTCTCTTGTACCCATATTTTGATCATAGTGGAGCTCTATTACTGGCTTGGTCCCGTGGTTGTTTACTTCTCACATTGAGAAGGTTTTTCCACATTAAAAATTATTGTGTCCCTTGTGGTGGTGTTTTTAGTTGCCTTGATTATTTGTTGTTGCTCCTCACAGATTCTTGCAAGTTTGGGAAATTGATTATCCGCTGCATATTGCTCTGTTAGAGTTGTTATTGTTATTTGTTATTGAGTTTCCCATCAGAGTGGCATCAGAGCTCTTTGGTTAAGGGGTTGTTTGACTTGTTTGAATGATGGAGGCAAATACAAATAGAATGATCTGTTTGAATGGCTCTAATTATCACTTGTGGAAGGGAAAAATGAAGGATCTGTTATTTGTGAAGAATTTGCATCTTCCTGTGTTTGCTAGTGAGAAGCTAGAATCTAAGACTGATGAGGATTGGAGTTTTGAACATCAGCAGGTTTGTGGTTTTATTCGGCAATATGTAGAAGACAATGTTTATAATCACATTGCTAATGAGGAACATGCAAGAACCTTGTGGAAGAAGATTGAATCTTTGTATGCTTCTAAATCAGGGAATAATAAGTTGTATTTGTTGAATTCCTTGATGAATTTGAGGTACAAGGAGGGGACTTCTATTTTAGATCACTTAAATGATTTTTAAGGGCTCCTAGATCAATTGTCAGGTATGGGTATCAAATTTGATGATGAAGTTTTGGGACTATGGCTACTGAATACTCTACCAGATTCTTGGGAAACTTTTCGGGTTTCAATTACAAACTCAGCTTCTGATGGTGTTGTCTCTTTGCAAAGTGTAAAGGGAAGTGTTCTTAATGAGGAGATGAGAAGGAAGGCACAAGGTACTTCATCTCATTCCGAGGTACTTGTCATTGAGAACAAGGGCCGAAGTCAAATAAAGGAACCGAAAGGGAAGATACAGAATAGCAGAAGTGCGAGTAGAGAGAACAACAGAAGCAAGTCCAAGTCCAGATACAAGAATGTGGAGTGCAATTATTGTCACAAAATGGGGCACATACAAAGGAACTGTTTCATATGGAAAAGGGAGAGCAAAAACAATAACAGTAAGCAGAGAGATAAGAATCATGATGATGATGACCGTGTTACTACTGCTACTTGTGATGATCTGATTATTCTCCGTGACTATGATTCAGTAAATCTTGGATCAGATGAGAGCATGTGGATTATTGATAGTGGTGCTACACTGCATGTTACACCAAGGAAGAAGTTCTTCACATCTTACACTTCTTGTGACTTTGGAGTGTTGAAGATGGGTAATGATGGTGTGTCCAAGGTAGTTGGTATTGGTGATGTTTGTTTGCAGACCAACATGGGAGTGCATTTGTTGCTTAGAGGAGTCAAACATGCTTCAGATGTTCGCTTTAATTTGATATCTGTGCAGATGCTTGATGATGGTGGTTATGATAATCACTTTGGTTCAGGAAAATGGAAACTCACCAGAGGTAACTTAGTTGTGGCCAGAGGGGAGAAAATTAATAAACTGTATTGGACTAAAGCATTGGTTGCTAAAGACAGTGTGAATGCCATGGATATGGAGGCTTCTTTGTGGCACCGCAGGCTTAGTCATATCAGTGAAAAGGGGTTGAATTGTTTGGCTAAAAAGGATGTACTTCCGGGATTAAAGAGTGCAGAGTTGGAGAAATATTCTCATTGCATGGCTGGTAAGCAGACTAGAGTATCCTTCAAGAAACATCCTCCCTCAAGGAAGTCAGAGTTGCTTGAATTGGTGCATTCTGATGTTTGTGGCCCGTTGAAGGTAAAGTCATTTAGTGGTGCACTTTATTTTGTTACTTTTATTGATGATTGTTCCAGGAAGCTTTGGGTCTATGCTTTGAAGACAAAAGACCAAGTTCTGGAGAAATTCAAAGAGTTCCATGTTATGGTGGAGAGACAGTCAGACAAGAAGCTGAAATGCATTCGTACTGACAATGGTGGTGAGTATTGTGGACCATTTGATGTTTATTGCAAGCAGCATGGTATCAGACATGAAAATATTCCTCCTAAAACTCCTCAGCTGAATGGTTTAGCAGAGAGAATGAACAGGACATTGATTGAAAGAGTTAGGTGTATGCTTTCTGAAGCAAAGTTGCCTAACCATTTCTGGGGTGAAGCATTGTACACGACAGTGCATGTTATTAATCCGAGTCCTGCAGTTGCTTTGAATGCTAAGGTGCCAGACAAGATTTGGTTTGGCAAGAATGTCAGGTATGATCATTTGCGTGTCTTCGGTTGCAAAGCATATGTGTATGTTCCAAAGGATGAGAGATCCAAGTTGGATGCGAAGACAAGACATTGCATCTTTATCGGTTATGGTCAGGATGAATTTGGCTACAAGCTGTATGATCCAGTTGAGAAGAAAGCTGTTAGAAGCCGTGATGTGAAGTTCATGGAAGACCAAACCATTGAAGACATTGATAAGATGGAGAAGATTACACCTGAGATTGATAATGGTTTGTCTGATGTTGATCCAGTTCGGATGCCTATACATGATCTGGATACTGCTAAAAATAATGTTCATAATGATGAGCAACATGATGATGTTGGTGATCAGCAACTTGGAGATAATTTTGATGTTCCTAATGATGATGCTGAAGAGGAACATGAAATGTCACAAGATGAGGATCTTGGTGATGCTCCTGAACTCCCTCAAGCTCAAGTTTGGAGGTCTACTAGGCAGAGGAAACCATCCACCAGGTATCCTTCTGATGACTATGTTACCTTGACTGATGGAGGAGAACCTGAATGTTATGATGAAGCCATGGAGAGTAATGAAAAGAAGAAGTGGTTGGATGCTATGCAAGATGAAATGAAGTCTTTGCATGATAATCACACTTTTGATTTGGTGAAATTGCCTAAGGGCAAGAAGTCTTTGGAAAACAGGTGGATCTTCAGGGTGAAGCAAGAAAGCACTTCTACATCTCCAAGGTATAAAGCCAGATTGGTTGTGAAAGGTTTCAGACAGAGAAAGGGTGTTGATTTCAATGAGATTTTTTCTCCTGTGGTGAAGATGTCATCCATTAGAACCGTGTTGAGTTTGGCTGCTACTCTTAATTTGGAGGTAGAGCAAATGGATGTCAAAACCGCTTTCCTTCATGGTGACTTGGAGGAAGAGATTTACATGAAGCAACCTGATGGCTTTCTGGTTAAAGGCAAGGAAGACTATGTGTGTAGGCTGAGAAAGAGTCTATATGGTTTGAAGCAGGCCCCGCGTCAGTGGTACAAGAAGTTTGAGTCAGTTATGTGTGAGCAAGGCTACAAGAAGACTACTTCTGATCACTGTGTCTTTGTTAAAAAGTTTGCTGATGATGATTTCATTATCCTGTTATTGTATGTTGATGACATGCTTATTGTTGGGAAAAATATTTCCATGATTGACAAGTTGAAGAAGCAATTGGGCGAGTCATTTGCCATGAAAGACATGGGAGCTGCTAAGCAGATTCTTGGTATAAGAATCATGCGTGACAGGAACAAGAAGAAACTTTGGCTGTCACAAGAACACTATGTTGAAAGAGTGTTACAGAGGTTCCATATGGGAAATGCTAAGGCTGTAAGTACTCCTCTTGCTACTCATTTTAAATTGAATACTAGTCAGAGTCCTTCCAATGAAGCTGAAAAATCAAATATGCAACGGGTTCCTTATGCATCTGTTGTGGGTAGTTTAATGTATGCAATGGTGTGTACAAGGCCTGATATTGCACGTGTTGTTGGTACAGTTAGTAGATTTCTGTCTAATCCAGGTAGAGAGCATTGGAATGCTGTGAAATGGATTTTGAGGTATCTTCGTGGTACTACCAGTTTGAGGCTTTGTTTTGGAGGTGTTAAGCCTACTTTTGTGGGATATACTGATTATGATATGGCTGGAGACATTGATTACAGAAAGTCTACTTCAGGCTACTTAATTAAGTTTGCAGGGGGAGCTGTGGCATGGCAATCCAGATTGCAGAGGTGTGTTGCATTGTCCACTATTGAGGCAGAGTTCATTGCCATTACAGAAGCATGCAAGGAATTGTTATGGTTGAAGAAATTCTTGCAGGAGCTTGGTTTTGTTCAAGATAAGTACTTGCTATTTTGTGATAGTCAAGGTGCAATTCATCTTGGTAAGAATTCAACTTTTCATTCTAGGTCCAAGCACATTGATGTTAGGTATCATTGGATACATGATGCTTTGGATGCTGGGTTGTTGGAATTGGCCAAGGTTCATACAGATGATAATGGTGTTGATATGATGATCAAGGCATTACCGAGAAACAAGTTTGAAACTTGCTGTGAGATCGCCGGTTTGGCGGTCACCTCCTTATAGTTGTGAGGGGGAGATATGTTGGGTTTTGGGCTCCCTTCCTATGTGGAGAAAGGCCTAATATGTACAAGCCCATGTGTCTCACTTAACCAAGTGGAGAGAGGTCAGATTAGAGAGGGTTAGAGAGTTGAATTCATATAGTGAGGCAAGAGAAAAGTGAGAGAGGAAGAGCAAAACTCATTTTCGCATAAAACAGAGCAGCTGCACTAGATTCGTGATTTCTTCTTCGTTCACCGTCGGATCGGGCTGAAATTTGGACAGCAGGTTCGTGACTCGTGGTACTTCAATCTGACCGGTTGGATCGTCGATCAGAGGTCTGAGGCGGGAGAAATCGAGCTCGGACAGTAGCAGTATTTTTTGGTTTTTCTGCTGAATTTTGTTCTCAATTTCATGCTTGTTTTCTCATTGTTTTGGCTGATTGTTATGCTGGTTACCTTGTTGTTTTTGGCTGGTTACTGAGCACGAATTTGTGCCATATTTAAAACTCTCTTGTACCCATATTTTGATCATAGTGGAGCTCTATTACTGGCTTGGTCCCGTGGTTGTTTACTTCTCACATTGAGAAGGTTTTTCCACGTTAAAAACTATTGTGTCCCTTGTGGTGGTGTTTTTAGTTGTCTTGATTATTTGTTGTTGCTCCTCACAGATTCTTGCAAGTTTGGGAAATTGATTATCCGCTGCATATTGCTCTGTTAGAGTTGTTATTGTTATTTGTTGTTGAATTTTCGATCAAAAATGATTATTAACATCTACTTTTAAAAAAATAAATTTTTTATCACCTTGACATACATATTATACACCCACCTTACATAGAACATTCAATCATGAAAAATCAAATGACTCTAAAACATTAAACCTCAAAAAATTATTAACACCTAAAATGTAACCATATTTATTGATGTCGAATAATATTTAATATTAACACATTGTGATCAGCAATAGACATATCTTTGATTTAGAGTTTCAACATTACATATTATCTTAGTAAACATGTCAAGAAAAAAGACAAAGAAAACATTAAAAAGAAAAGACCATTAAAGTTTTATATGATTTCAAGAGCTTGTAAAATATCATCCTTTAAATCTTCATATGTTTCAACTCCTACGCAGAAACGAACAGTATTATCGTAAATTTTATATTTTTCTCTCTCTAGCCTTTGAAGATCCCTATAGAAAAATACACAAAAAAAAATCAAATATAAATAATTATGTTAACTTAATTAAATCATCAATTTGAAATAAAAATCAAACATATACCAATAAGACATAATTGCAGGCTGATTCACAACACTCTCAACACCACCAAAAGATGGAGCAATGTATGGAATTTTCAATGCATCAACAAATTTTATAGTCCTCATTATATCTCCATCAATCTTCATCATTATAAATATAAAAAAAAAAATTAACCATTATAATGATAAAAAATACTTACTATTAATATCTCAACAAACATTTAAAAAATATATAAATTTTTAAATCATAATTATTTAAAATAAAAGAATAAGTCCTACATCGAAACAAACAACGCCTCCAAAACCAAACATTTGCCTCTTAGCGAGAGCATATTCGGGATGACTTGGCAAACCCGGATAATAAACTCGTTGCACCTGCAAATAAAATCAAAAAATTGAATGTTTCAAACTTGCAATATAATCCAAATTATTAATTAAGTGAACTAAAATTAATTAAAATTGTACAATCTTATTATTAACATACATAAACAAACATTTCATATACCTTAGGATGTGTCTCTAAGAGTTTGGCTAACTTCAATGCTGTTGAATTTTGATGTTGCACACGAAGATGCAAAGTTTTCATACCTCTAATGACTAGGTATGCAGAATTCTGATTAACATAAATATTTATCAATATCAACATAACAACTAATTCTAGTGACTCAAATTCGAACTTAGAGCGCAATCTAGTAAAAATGTATACAGGACTAAGAGTGCCGCCCAAAATGAAATGAAAACTTCGAACTTTTGAAATCAACTTCTCTGAACCACTTATGCAACCAGCCAAAACCTAAAAAATAATAGGAAAAAAAGTTATTTATCATTAATACTATAAATTTTCAAAGATGGATGAGTGAGATAGTTCAAGTTGAAATGACTTACATCATGGTGTCCGGCAATGTATTTTGTTGCAGAATTTACAACAAGATCAGCTCCAAGAGAAAGTGCTTTTTGATTAATAGGTGTAGCAAATGTTCCATCAATGCAAACTAAAGCTCCTTTTCTATGACAAAGCTCTGAAACCAGCTTAATATCAACACATCTTTGGAATGGATTTGTTGGTGTCTCAGTAAAGAAGAGCGAAACCTAAAAATATTTTAACTAATTTATCAGTTATTAATCATCAATTATAAATTGTCGATCATCAACTATAAATTATCATTTATTAACTTTAAATTATCTGTCAATAGCTTACTTTGTTATTTTCCAAGGCAGCTTCTAAAGCGTCAATATCAGCAGGATCAATTATGGTGGCCTGTTCAATCAAGTGAGAATTTATTATAATGTAAGTTTCATTATTAAAATTTCCAAAACCAAAATACATTAAATTAATGAAACTAATATATATATATATATATATATATATATAGTTTATACCGTAATTCCCATTTTTGGAAGCATGTTGGCAATGAATATTCTGGTTCTCCTATAGCAATCGGTTGTGGTAACAATGTGTCCACCAGCTGGAACAAGTGCCAAGAACATGACAGAGCTTGTACACATCCCAGATGCTAGGAACAGAGTCGATTCAGCTCCCTCCAATGCACTGTTTTTTTTATTAAATAAATTTGTAGCATGTTTATGTATATGGACGTATTTAAAATCACCTTGAAAAATACATTTTTTAATTTTTTCAATAAAATAATTCATTTTTAAATAATTTATATTATTTAAAAAATATACAAATTTGTTCACTTTTAAGATTTAATATTTTTTATTAAAAAAATAAGTTAACATGTATTTTAAAATATTAATTTTTTTAAGTAAACCGGACATTAGACAATGCTAAAAAATAAATTAATGTTAAAACTAACCTCATCTTTTCTTCTAAAACGGTTGTTGTTGGATTTCCATATCGTCCATATTCATAACTAAATTGTCTTTTCTCCTAAAATTTCAAAGAACAACAATTATGTATAATTTATTTTCAGACAACAAAAATTATTTAATTTAAATGATATTTTGTATGATATATTAACATAAATAAATAAAAAATAAAATTAAAAAAGATTGCTAACCAAATTCATACTCAACTGTTTATATATATATATATATATATATATATATATATATATATATATATATATATATATATATATATATATATATATATATATATATGACATCAAAAGTTATACAACAAAACAAATATTTAATCAATAAGTAATTAAGTTATCATTTTTTAGACTCTTTGATAAAAATAATTTAAGAAATGATTTAAAGAAGAATACCTTCCAATCAATGAGATCAGCCGTTTTCTTAAAAAAATAGACAGAAGTGTTCACTACAGGAGTAGTGATTGCATCTGTAACGATGCCTCGACCTAATCTCTCAGCTGCATTAATCAGAATTATAAAAAAATCAACACTTCAAAATAATTGGATTATTGTTTTTCATAAATTTGTCTTGTCAAATTAGTATTAAGTGTGGATAGAAGCTATATGGCCATTGTGTTTTCCTTCTACTATAAATATATGAGCCTTCTTGGGCCTTGATCTCTTGTTTTATTTTATATTATAAAAAATTTAAATTATTATTTTAATCACAATTGATATTTCAAATTGTGTTAGTTGCTGTTGACTAAGGAAAGCACGTGATGCTATTGCTACTGCCACCATGTAAGTTTATTCCAATGATAATAAACTATAAATGTCGTTACTATAAAAACAAACGAATGCTTTACTTTATGACGTGTTAAACTTGTTCTTAGTTATTAAAGAATTTTTCTCGTCATTAAAAAGAAGTGTGATAAAGTGAACCGTTAGAATTTAATGCTAACTCGGCTTTTCTTTTCAATTCACTTTAACTTCTATTTATTTAATAAAATAAAAATCTTCGTTTAAATAAGTTATTCAAATTTTGCATATTCAAGATTAGATTTAAATACAAATTTTCAAATTAAACTGGAAGAAACTACTAACATTTCAACCAAATACTTGTGGATATCATAAGATATAATTTAAATAATCTTTAGTTGATCTAATTTATTTTCATTTTATTGGTGATTGTCTATAAATAAATCAAACTTGACTCTAAATATTTATATTTTTTAATTATAATTAATATTTTATATTATAAAACAATTTAAGTTATTATTTTAATCACAATTGATATTTCAGATTGTGTTAGTTGCCATTGACTAAGGAAAGCACATCGTGCTATTGCTACTGCCACCATGTAAGTTTATTCCAATGATAATAAACTATAAATGTCGTTACTATAAAAACAAACGAATGCTTTACTTTATGACGTGTTATACTTGTTCTTAGTTATTAAAGAATTCTTCTAAGTCATTAAAAAGAAGTGTGATAAAGTGAACCGTTGGAATTTGATGCTAAACTTGCCTTTTGTTTTCAACTCACTTTAACTTCTATTTATTTAATAAAATAAAAATCTTCGTTTAAATAAGTTATTTGAAAACCATAAAAATAATGCACTGAAAAGGTTTTTCTTTATTTATTTATTATATTTTAAGACTTCTTTTTATGCTTTATGATGTGGCTCTTCTAATTAAAATGTGGTGAACATTTTGATACTTCTACATTTAATTGGTATTGATTTCTTCTGACAATCAAATAAGAAATATTCAATGTCACATTTTTTCAAAATATTATTTTAATTTTAGAAAATTAAAATTTTAAAGTAATCAGTATCCGACTAAAATAAAAGAATATCCAAAATTTGTCTCAAAATATTTAGGTCGTAAAAGTAAAGTTTGCCAAAAGAGTAAGATAGAAAGGAGTTTTAGTGAATTGCAAATATCACAATAAAAGAATATCCAAAATTTGTCTCAAAATATTTAGGTTGTGAAATTAAAATTTGCCAAAAGAGTAAGATAGAAAGGAGTTTTAGTGAATTGCAAATATGGCATGTTCAAGATTTTTAAATTTTAAATATGAGAAAAAAAATATGCACCGACCGTGTAAAATATTTTTACACTGTCAACCAATGAGACTGGTGTATTCTTTCATATCACACTTTTATTTTTAAATTACTGTTATGATTTGTCAATATAAAATGTTTTGATTGGATGTCAGTGTAATATTTTTTTACATTGACCGTGCACTATCTTTAACAACTTTAAATATTAGCTTGATTTTTGTTAAAAATATCTTATTTGATATATTTTGATAGACTAATGTATATTTCAAGAAAGATAAGTTTGCTAAGTTCTTGATTGAACCATAGGAAGAAATATTCACACTTAAAATAACAAATATTTTAATGTATTAATGGATAAGAGGATAGGAGATTTTATTATAAGACTATCCATCATCAAAGTTACTCAAAGTAAAATGGTCAAACATAAAATAAAAATGAGTTTCAAC